>NC_056748.1:5413044-5446327 GCF_019279795.1 Protopterus annectens | reverse complement strand
TTTTTCCTTTAAGAAAAACTAGGCCTTCCAGCCTCAAATATGACATCCATCACAGGTTTACTGAGAGATGTAACTGGTGAAATCAGTTGATTAGCCATGCTGCAAGATTCTGGGTTTGGAGTCGAGTGTGCAGAATTTGATAGTTCTGCTGAGACAGTAGATAAGGTGTCTGAGGCAGGTACCATGGAGGAAGGTGCAGGGAAATATTGCGTAGGGAGCAGGTACCAGTGTTGGTGGAGGCCAGACTGGACCAATCAGAATCATTTTTAGTTTTTCTTGTCTGACTTCTTAGTAAAAAACCTTGGAGAGCAGAGGCAGAGGGGGAAAGGCATAGACTGATAGTTTTTCCAGCTGAAAGATAGAGCATCCACTTTCCAAGCTTTTTTGTGATGGATTTTGTGCAGAATTTGTCCAATGATACCTTTTGGGGAGAGGTAAAAAGATCTATGTCTGAGTTCTCCATTTTTGTCTCAACATGCTGGAAGATTTCCATGGATCCAGTTTCCATTTGTGTGGGTCCATAAGATTTCTGCTTAGTTCGCTCTGCTGTATATTTTGCTTTCCTGGCAAAAATTGAGCTTGTGATGTATTTGTAAGTCAAGGATGTGTTCCACAAAGCCATGGCTAGTCTGCAAAGGGGGTAGGAATGGGTACCCCCCTGCTTGTTTATGTTTGTTTATGTACTGCCAACTGTGGTGTTGTCCGTCTTTATCAGTAGTTGTCCCGATGAAGAAAATCCTTGAAGGCTGTCGCGCATTCTGTACAGCTACAGCATTACTTTTGGTTGATATGTAGGTGCATTTGATTTGGCCCTTCCATCTGACTTGAATGCATCATCACCTGCCAGATGGGCCCCCCAAGCATAATCTGATGCGCCTGTAGTCAGTTTGGGTGTCAGGGGTGAAATGAATGACAGTCCCTTGTTTTGTGACAGGCCTCTGCCCACTACAGGAACTCCTGTTGCGGCAAGTGAATGATAGGAAATTACAGCTGTGTACCTGCCTATAAATGTAGATGTTTGAGTGTATTCATTGTTATGGAAGTCATTACTTGCTATCCTGCTGGCAGGCTACCCGCAGTCGGACAGAATTCCAAAGTCTAGGTCCGGGCGCTATTGCTGTCATTCCTTTCCTGACGCCAGCCAGGTGTATAAAAAGATGCAGCCATGCCATTTTCTTCAGTTTTGCCCCAGATGTCAGGGTGCCCCAAAAATGGTAGTGGGCTAAAAAATATTATGCCAATAATTAAGCATGCAGTAAAATAAACACTTCCTTCATCTACAAGCAAATACACCCACATAGGTCGTATAAGATAGAGAAGTACAGGTGTAAGTCCCAGCAGAAAAGGGGATGGAAGTTGTGAATTTGATCTCACAACAGTGAATGCAATTCCAAACATTCACATTTATGGTGGTGGGTGGCCACAACCGTACCTATGTTCATTGTGTTTCACTGTTGCAGTCAGCTACTCTTGGGTTGAATCCTGCCAAGGCTGGGTGGCTGGGCCTAAATAGGGATTAGAGAGGATATAAGGCCTTGCAGAACTGCACTGGCTAAGCCTGCTCTGGGTTTAGAGTAGAGAGGTAAATGGTAGTGCTTTGTAAAGTGCGTGCACTGAACTCCAAGTTGCAGCCCCTAAAATGTCTTCTTCTTGGTTGGTACCTCTGAGAAAGGCTGCTGAAGTGGCTGCTGCCCTGGTAGACAGAGGCCTCAATGCCCTTGGGCACTGATGTGTCATGT
The DNA here is from genome assembly GCF_019279795.1 of Protopterus annectens. Classification (NCBI taxonomy): domain Eukaryota; kingdom Metazoa; phylum Chordata; order Ceratodontiformes; family Protopteridae; genus Protopterus; species Protopterus annectens. Next base: position 5,444,588 of record NC_056748.1, on the reverse strand, counting down.
TGGTGAGTAGCAGAAACGAATGCAGTGGCCTATCCATTTTGAAATAGTCTGTTTTGAGATAAGCTTTCCTTGAGATTCCTGCAGCATATGCCACTAAAAGTTGCTCAGTTTTTCTGAAAGCTTTAGTTCTGTCCAAGTAGAAGCGAAGTTGTCTGTGCATGTCCAAGGAATGCAGAAGTCTCTCACCCTTATTCTGTGGGTTTGGATAAAAGGTAGGCAAATGAATGGTTTGCTAAAGGCCACACTGACACTCACCTTAGGTGCATACAATGTTAGTCATTCGTCTCCCAGAGAAACCCTGTCTGGATGGAAAACGATGAATGGTTCCACAGCCATGAGTGCCTGTAACCTGAAACTCTGCCTTGCAGAGGTTATTGCTAGAAGCAGAGCTGTTTTCCAAGATAAAACTTTATATCAGCTGTATTGGCTGGCTCAAAAGGCAGTGTGAGTTTTTCCAAGACATAATTGAGGTCCCATGTGATATTGGGGCTCTCCTTGGAGGTCTTATGTTTTTGGACTCCTGAGGTACTGCTCTTTAGCAATGGATGGGAAAAAATAGGGAGGATCCGTGATTGTAATGAGCTGAAATGGCAGAGAGGCATGAATTTTAATTGATGAAAAGGACAGGCCTTTGTCCAGCATCTCAGGGTGACTATTGTAAAATCTGAGGAATGTTTGGTACAGATGTGTCAATTCCTTGTGCCTGGTTCCAAGCACAGAATCTTTTCCATTTTTCTGCATACGATTTTCTGGTACTGGGCCTCCTGGCCTCCAAAATAACATCCATCACTGCTTTAGAGAGAGGTGTGCTCTGAATGGTTACATTATCCACCATGCTGCCAGATTTAGGGTCCTGAGTTCACTGTGCAAAATCTGATTGGCTGGGTCAGTAAGTGAAGAATTGAAGGCAATGTGCAAGCTGGGGCTTCAGACAAGCTTTTAGGATTGGTATCAGTGCTGCTGGGCGTATGGCCAGTCTGGGGCAATCAGAATCATTCTTGGCTTCTCTTGTCTGTCCTTTAGAGTACCTTGTGGGAGAGGCAGAGGAGGAAAGGCATATACGACTTTTTCCACCTGGAATGACAGAGCATCCACTTTCCATGCTTGCTTAGTCCTTGTGCAGAATTTCTGTAGTTGGCAGTTGTGAGGGGAGGCAAATAGATCTATGTCTGGGCATCCCCATTCCTTTGTTATCATGCTGAAGACTCGTGGATCCAGTTTCCACTCATGGGGATCTGTAAGGTTTCTGCTTAGTTCGTCTGCTACAGTATTGTTCTTTCCTGTACCTAATTGTGCTTGCAGGTGTACTTGATAAGTCAATGCTGTGTTCCACAAAGTCATGGCTTGTCTGCAGAGGGGGTAGGAATGTGTGCCTCCCTGCTTGTTTATGTACCACATGACTGTAGTATTGTTCGTCCTTATCAGTTGTTGTCCTGGATGGAGTAGATCCTTGAAAGCTGTCAGGGCATTCTGAACAGCTAGCATCTCCTTTTGTTTGATATGTAGATGCATTTGGCTTGTGTACCATGTGCCCTGAATACATTTTCCTGCCATGTGTGCTCCCCAGGTATAATCTGATGCATCTGTTGTTATTGACTGCCTGGCTGTGAGTAGAGTGAATGGCTGTCCCTTGTTGAGGTGACAGGCATGAGCCCACCATCAAAACTCCTGTTGCAGGCAAGGAATGAGGGTAATTAATGCTTCCAGGCTTTGACAATGTTGAGTCCAGACACTTTTTAGGTACCACAGAAGTTTCCTCATATGGAGTTTGGCATATGGAATTAGCAGAATGCAGGATGCCATGAAGCCCAAGGCCTGCAGAATTTTTCTTGCAGATAACTGTCTTTGTTGCCAACATTTTAAAGTAAGAAATTAGTTGCCTTTGTTTGTGTGGCGTGAGATGCCACATGGGCAGTTGTATTTAAGCTTGCACCCAGGAATATTATCTCAGAAGGTACTAGTTTTGATTTCTTTTCGTTTACTGTGTACCCTAGGCAAATTAATAATCTTTTTATGAACACCAGATGCTTTAGTAGAGTGTCTTTGCTCTCTGCTTGTATAAGGCAGTCCAAGAAAGGATAAATTTGAATTTTCTTATCTGCAAAATGCAAATTACTGGAAAGCTTGCCAGGTATTTTGTAAAGGCCCTGCTTAGTAGATAAGCTGCCAAGCAGGGCAGTGCAGAGAATTGGTAGTGCATTGAGCCAAAGCTATGAATCTGAGCTATCTTCTGCAAGACTGTCTGATTGGTATGCTACATGCAGGTATGCCTCTTTTAGGTCCTAAGTTACAAAGCCAAGCCTTCTTGCCTGTAGCATAGGCAGAAGCTGCTTGGTGAGAGTTAACATTTTGAATTTTGGAAGGTCCAGAAATGTGTTTAGAAAAAGTTAGGACATGGTCCAGTATTGGTCTCCAAGCTTTGTCCTTTCTGGGGAACCAAGAAAGTCTTGAGTAAAATCCACCCCTGCTCTTGCTGTGGTACTTGCTGAATGGCCCTCATTTGCATAAGGGACGAAACTTGTTTTTGTGCTTCTGCCCATTGATTGTGTGGCAGGTTTGGCATACCTTTGCCTTTGGCAGGTGTGAAAGTGAAACCTGCAGCCCTGGGACACTATATTCAATGCCCATTTGTCCTGGGTGATCATATGCCAACTTTGAGAGAAAAGTGCTAGTTTCCCCCCTAAGGGGGCTGCAAGAAGATAAGTGCTTGGTGCTGGCAGAGGCAACTCATTGGGACTGTTGCCTGTATGGCTGTGCTTGTATTTTCCACTTTTGGAGGTAGAAGCGCACCACTGTTTAGGCCTGTATGAGCCTGATCTGCCTCTAGGACGCCTGTATCTGCCTCTTGTGGCCTGTCCGACACTGGAAAGGACCAATTTTTGTAGGCCAGTTCCTGCTAAATTTTGGTGGTGAACCTGTAAGGAATCCTTTACTGATGGCATATATTTCGCTTTGTCCTCCATTTTCTTCAAAACCTCTGCTTTAACACCAAATAAAGTATCATGATGTAATGGAGCATCTAATAATTTTGCTTTAACATGATCAGGCAGATTTTGTTCCTTTATCCAAGAATGCCTCCTAATGACAGAACCCAGAACTGCGGCCCTGCAGGAGGCTTCCAGAGAATCAAAACCACATTGCAATGTATGCTTTCCCACTTGTTCAGTTGCATGCAATAAATGCTGTATTTCCTTATTTTCTGTACAATCAGAATTAGTCAACATTTTCTGTTTTAACAGTGACATTAAGTATTGCTGATATAATATAAGTAGCAGAAGTGTAAACCTTTTTCCCCTATCTGTCTAGTGCCCTTGAATCCCTGGTCAGAAGGGACAGGGTTTTTTGAAGTAGTGGCATTAACCCCCCTTGGGACCCTGAGAAATCGTTTCTGGGTCAACAGCAGGGTTTTTATAAAGAAATGTATGTGAATCAGGAACCCTGTAGTATCTGTCTGGTTTAACAGGAGCTGGAGGTAAGGAGTCTGGAGAAAGGCCGGACTCTAAAAATAAATCATCTACAATGTCTAGCACAGGGGGACTAGCAAGAGGCCTGAGCTGAGGAAGTAAAAGAAACTCTCTAAGCCTTTTCTTTGATTCTGAGTAATCTTGGCTCTCCCAGTGGAAGTGCTCCCTCATGGTATGCAGGGTTTCCCCAAAAGAATAATCCTCAGGAGGACAGGCTGCAGGAATGGATTCTTCAGCATCAGAATCCTCATAGGGAGGAAGAAAGTATTCCTGTACAGAAGAGTGCTTGCTTGGGCTTGCTTGGGCTAAAGGGAAGTCTCTGTGTTCACTAGTGGAAGTGGTTAACACTGAACAGCATGCCTGTCCCTGGAGGAGTGGTTACTACCTAGAAGCTGTAGTTTTATTGGCCATTTTGGGTCAATTCTAAACTCCTTGATCTGTCTCTCTTAAAACCAGGCTGCCTCGTGGTTTTGGCATCTTTTCAGGTTTGCTAGTTGTTGCTGAAGCACCTACCAAGGGGAGAAAACGCTGAGAGAAGAAAAGGAGCCACTTTTGTGATTTTAAGTATTTTCTTCTGATTTTTTGTTAAGTTTTACTGCTTTGCCACCTACTTTTTGGCATTTTCCGGTTTGCTAAAGTTTATATCTGTAACAGTAACAGTACTTGGAACACATCTAGAGCCTGTTTACTGCATTTCCTGTGTTGCACTTAATTTAAATTTTTTTCTCTAAAACTGCATTTTACCTGATTTTGGCCTAGCACTCAAGTGTGGGGTCATTTATTGCACTGTTGTGATTATTTTGCTGCTTGTGTATCTCTGCTACCTTTAAACTACAACAAAAAGAAAAAAAAAAAAAAACTTGCTTTTTTCCCCACTTTCTGAAAGTTAAGAAAGTTCAGTTACAGATTTGCTGTTCTGAACTGTTTGGAAGTTTCTAGAAGGCCAGTGCTTGCTTCGCTAAAGGGAAGTCTCTGTGTTCTCCAGTGGGAGTGGTTAACACTGAACAGCCTGCCTTGTCCCTGAGGAGTGGTTACTACCTAGAAGCTGTAGTTTTATTGGCCATTTGGGTCAATTCTAAACTCCTTGATCTCTCTCTTAAAAACCCTACAACTTTTAGTTATGTACTTACCATAACTTTAGATGTATGGGATCCATCTCACATTCAATACATATGGGTTCGAGCCATCCTCGCTCCCACTCGGCAATCGAATACAATAGAACACAGTCTCTTATTGGCTGAGCTATTCTATATCCCAGGATGCACCACCACTAGTTCCCAGATCTTGTTTGTCCAAGACTCATAGACACAGAGACATACCATTAGTATAACATACTCAGGTCTTTCAAGAGAGGAAAAGATTGGATTTAATCAATCGGTCCCTCCTGATCCATGAGGCAGGGGGATGGAGGGTGGAGTAGAATGGCGCGATGGATCCCATACATCTAAAGTTATGGTAAGTACATAACTAAAAGATGTAATGTGATCCCATCTCGCCTACATTCAATACATATGGGACAGCCGCCCTAGCACCTTATTCCTGGGAGGCTCACTGGAAAACACTCCTGAGAACTGTGGAACCAAGGAAGCTCGACCCCTGGATGCTACATCCAATTTGTAGTGAGAAATGAAAGTATGTGAAGAGGTCCACGGCAGCCGCACAAATGTCATCAATAGAAAGTTTAGAATGAAATGCTGCTGAGGTAGCCATAGCTCTAGTAGAATGAGCTTTAATCGGAGCTATGAGTTTTCTATTCGAGGATGCATAAATATGAGTAATGCAGTCCTCTGATCCATTTAGCAATAGTGACTTTAGTGACCGCATTACCTAATCTGTTATCGAAAGACAGAAAAGCTGGTCTGACTTTTCTGGTTTTGTGCCCTATCCAAATAAAACGCAATTGTCTATGTGCACGCCTAAGCAGTGAAAGACTTATTCAGACCTATCTGAAAATTTGGGAAAGAAGACAGGTAGTTCTAGTGACTGTCGAAGAGCCAGTTTAGAGCAAACCTTTGGAACAAAGGATGGATTTGGTCTGAGGGACACTCTGTCTTTGTGAAAACCAAGTATGGTGGGTTAATACACAAGGCCTGAGCTCTGAAACTCTTTCAAGCCGGGCGTAATGGCTTACTAAGAGGGCAGTTTTCCAAGAAAGGAACCTTAATTCACAGGTAGCTGCAGGCTCAAAAGGAACGAGGTCAAAGCCCCTAGCACAAAAGTAAGGTCCCATGGCTGCAGGATGAACAGTAGGGGGAACAGCCAAGCTCCTTTAATGAAAGCCTTACATAATTTGTTGCTCATTAAGGAAGGATTAATACATTCATGAAAGTTAGAAATAGCTGCCAATTGTACTTTAATGGTGGACACTGAAGACCCTTGGTTAAATAGAGTGGCTAAAAACTTTTGCACCTCCGACACGGAAGCTGTCTCTGGACCCTCTCCTCGATTGGGCCCAGATGGCAAACCTCTTCCACTTATCGGTATATATTTTCTTGGTAGAAGCCTTGTGAGCCGAGGATAAGATGTGCATGACTTCTGGGGCTAAGGAATGGTTTCTCACTACGGTTGGAAGAGGAGCAGCCAGCCTGAGTGCAGGAGGGACTGGTGGAATCCCCGACTGATGAGTCAATAAGTCCGAACCTGATCCAGGAACCAAGGACCGCCCAACGATATTTCGCAGAAAGGGGAACCAGGTTTGTCGAGGCCAGAACGGGCGATTAATATCATCTGCTTTTTAGACGAATCGCTTTCTGAATCACCTTCGAGAAGGGGAATAGTGGAAAGGCATACAGCAGGCCGGAAGGCCAATCGCGGACTAGAGCGCCCCTGGGTGTCACCCCCCAGCAGGAGTCAGGGTGAAGAAATGTAGACATTTCGCATTGAGGGCTCGCAAAAAGATCGACACAAGGGATTCCCCACTCTCGAGAAGATCTGTGAGGCTATCCTGTTGTTTAGAGACCACTGCGGAGGAGAGAGAATAGTTCGCTCAACCCTGTCGGCTATCACGCTGACTTCCCGAATGCGCGCCAGTAGGTAGCGCTGGTAGCAACGCCACCCCATACTCTCATGGCCTCCCTGCAAAGGGGTAGGACCTGGTTCTCCTTGTTTGTTCAAGTAGACGACCGGCATGTTGTCGGACTGGATGGCAATCACGGCTTGGGGAAGGTGGTCGGTAGAGCTTGCAATGCTGGCTACAGCACCGCCTCATCTCCAGAACGTTGATGTGAAGAACAGACCTCGTCCGAGCGCCCACGGGCCTGAACCGACCTGCCCAGACAATGCCCCCACCCTGTCCGGGAGGCGCTGCGAGTCAGCGCGGCTGACGGGGAGTGGGGACAAAGGGCTGACCCGATTGAGGTTGAGGTTACCAGCCACCAACGGCTGTCCTGTTTGCATTTGTCTGTAATCAGTATTTGGTGGTTGAGAGAGAGGTCCTGGTAAGACCACTGAACTGACAGAAGCCACTGGAGAATCCTCATGTGCAGCCTTGCAAAGGGAACTATGAGAATGGCGGCCTATGGAACCCAATAGTTGTAACACCATCCTTGCTGGAGCCCAACGCCTTTTGAGTAGAGTCCGGACCTGATTTTGGAGTGTCTCTATTCTTTCTGCAGGAAGGAAGACCCGATTTGTCTTGAATCTATTTCCGCCCAATAAACAGAATACGCTTGAGATGGCTGCAACACCGATTTTGACCAATTGAAGGTGATCCCAAGGAACTGCCCAATTTGATAGTGGCTGTTAGATTTTCTAAAAGTAGATGCTTGAGGTGGCAGTTAGAGCCAGTCGCCTAGGTACGGAAACAGCTGGAATCCTAAACTCCTCAAGTGAGCAGTCACTACTGCCAAACATTTGGTGAACACTCTGGGGCTGAAGTGAGACCAAAGGGCAGAGCTCGAAACTGAAATGACTGTCTCCCCAGGCTGAAGCGCAAGTGTCTTCTGGACTCACAATTTATTAATATGTGGTAGTAAGCTGCCCTTGAGATCTATGGAGCACATCCAAACACCTTTCTCCAACAGCGGAGAATGGATTGTAAGGTGACCATCCAAATTTGACTTCTTTACGAATCGTTGAATTTGCTGAGATCCAAGATGGGTTCCAGTCCCCGGTCTTTTTTGGCACCAAAAAGAACCTTGAGTAAGTCCCTGATCTGGCTTGGTCTGCGGGGACAGGTTGGATGACTCCTTTTCGCAGCAGTTTTGATACCTCAGAGGCTGCTAAAATCCGCTGACTGGGTGGAGGGTGCGGGATCCTTCGAGTTGGTGGGGGGTAATGTTCTAGGGGAATGGTGTATCCTCCGGCAATTATTCAAGCACCCATTGGTCCTGAGTAATCTGTCTCCAGGCTTCTAGGTGTTCAAAACGCACCCTGACTGGCTCGGAGCTGCACAGTCGGGCACTCCTTCAGGATGTTGAAGGAGGGAGAGCCAACAAAGGACTCAAGGGTCTCCAGTGTTGCGAGGGCCTCCACGCCTCTGGGACCATGCCTTCCAGAAAAATTTCCCTCTCTGCCTCTAGAAGGGGAGTCATTCTGCTGTGGCGAGTAAGGCTTCTGAGATTTACGAAACCACATCTTCCCACCCCTTCGGCCTTGGGATAAGGCCTGAAGGAGTGGAAAACCGGCCTCATAGCAGCCAAAGTCTTACCCTCCTGCTCACAGCGAATCAAGGTGTCCTTACCTTGGGTCCAAACAATGAGGACCCATCAAAGGGAGCGCCGCAAAGGAAGACTTGAAAGCCTCCGCGAAATGACACAGGCGGCCAGGCTTGTCTTCGTAAAGCAACTCCTGTACTTGGCCTTACTCACCCTTCAGCAGCATAAGATATGAGCCTCATGGAGGAGTTAGATAAAGAAGAAAGGGTAGATAACTGAGCTAACCACTGGGCTAACTGCTCAGGTAAATTACCCGAGAGGGAGTCTGACAGCTCCTTGACCAGATCCCTCTGCAGTCTAGTAAAATGTGCCAAACAATTCAGGACCTTAACGAGCGGCAGCTGAAGTCAGGGTACGCTTGCCGCACCGATCCATGCTCCTAGACTTTATTAGGAGGATGGACGACGCCAAGCCTCCGCTACATCTTGCTGGGTAGCAGATGCCACCACCATAGCATCTACTGCCACCTTGATAAAAATTCTTTGTCCGTGGGGCAAGGAACTTGTTGGGGCCAGCAGGCACCGTTCCACAGAACTGGTGTTCCCACACCCTTCGGAGATCAAATCCAGAAGCTCATCGGAAGGGTGGAGACACCCAGGAGGCGGAGGGCTGAGCCCCAAAGGCCTTGAGGAAGACCCACCTCAGCAGAAGGGGGTTTGACCGCCAGTCGCCTCGTTGTTTAAGGATTTCTAATATGTCCGCGAAGGAGACATCATCCGAGGATCTACTTTGGGGACCCCTCCGCATCATCGAGGTCGTATCTGATGTAAGAGACTCATCAGGAGTCAACGGTTTCCTCTTACACAATTTCTTTTTTGGGGTTCCTCCCAAAGCGCTGCCGAGGAACCTCCAGGAAGAAGGGAACCACCCATGGGGGTATCCTCAGGCCTAGGGGCTCCGCTGTGAGACAGGGAACTCCGAAGCACCAGTTTCCAAATCCATGGAAGGTGGTGGTGAAAGGTCAAGCAGCCACAGAAGATTTGGCTAAGGCACTCCTCATAGCATCGGCCGGACCCCCAGAATCCTGGGAAGGTCCAACCTCGAGGCTACAACGGACGGAGCCCCTGCAGCCGACGCACGAGAGGGAGGCTAGGGACCGAAAGAATCGGGCCCGGCACCGGGCCGACAGAGGAGGTCCTCGTTCAACCCCGCACCCAAGAGACGGGTAGAAGTAAGAGTCGGCGCACTGATTACTCCGACCGATCCACTAGCACCGACGCAACGGGCGCCAAGGCTGTTGGAGGAGGAATCGACAGGTAGGATGGGTAGTCGGCTCCAGTACCAATTGGGTCGGAGCCGACATCAATTTGCAAAGACTGAGACTGGAAAAGCTTCTGAAGTACTCCTGTCTATGTCCTAATCGGACATCCTCAAGATCGAAGAAACCGATCGGGTCCGAGAAGACTTCTCCATCGGGTTCCCGGTGAGAGACAAGGGGACCGCCCAGAAGGTTCCATAATTATCGGCGCCTCGGAAGATTCCATCACTATTTCAATTTCCTCGAGCCGAGTAAGGGCTTCGCCGAGGGGAAGTGTCTGAGATCTCATCGCCCAAGACAGTGGAGCCGGCGAAGGTGACACACCTCGATGCTCGAAGCTCGGCCCAACTGGAGGAGTCGAGGCAGGAGACATCGAGGCAGACTGATCCACCCTCGCCCAAGTCCTTGGAGCCGGGCGAGAAGCCTGCCTAGATTTTTGCTGTCGGTTCCGATTTTACGACGGGCTGGTCGGAGCCGACGCGACGTATTTCTTTTTCTTTTCCTTTGGGAAGTAGGAGAGCCAGAAGTCAAAGCTTCCTCAAAGGATGGAGCAAATAAGTCCTTTTAAAATTAACTTGTTTTCCTCTCTTGAGGACTCGAGAAGAAAAAGCGGACATACACTGCAGGACTCTTGAAGATGTTTGGGTCCTAAACAGTACACACATAGCGCGTGATCATCAGTTATCGACATTTTATAACTGCACTTAGTGCATTTTTTAAATCCTGAAGGTCTATGTTCTTTAGACATTCTTCCACTAAACAAAAACTAAATACACAGGAAAACGACAACTAATAAGCAAGTGATACAGAACTTAACAGGCCTAGGCCCCTCTAAGTTAAACGGGACCGTTGGTCACAAAAAGACACAATCACCACAATTTTACCACAAAATACCACAAAAAAAACTTCTGCCAATCACCAAATCACAACAGTATCACAACAGTAGCTGTTAGAACAGCTTTTGGGGAAAAAAGAGATTTTTCAGACAAAAGGTTCTATCTGACTAAAGTACTTAGCTCAGCCAAGTCCGAGACCACGTCTATGCTGTTGAGCGCAAACGATCTGGGGAACTAGTGGTGGTGCATCCTGGGATATAGAATAGCTCAGCCAATAAGAGATCATGCGCTCTATTGTATTTCAGCCAGTCGAAGGAAATGGAGCCGAAGGATCGAGGACGCCCAAACCCATATGTATTGAATGTAGGCGATAGGATCACATTACATCTCTTTTTGGGCGTTTTATGACTGAGCAGCGCCGGGCAGCCTAAACAGGTTTAAACTATTCCAGGCTCCACAAAGTCTGCTCTTCACGTTTTCCCTTAGAACTGTTCAAACTCTCAAAGTAATCACTCTATTCTCTTTCTAAAGCCCTGCACTTGCTCAGCTCTTATAAGGAAACACTAACTAAAGCACTATACCCTCCTTGACTTCTCATAAGTATTAGACTCGATTGGTCCTTCCTGATCAAGTGAAAAAATCAGTTCCTTCCCTAATCTGATCAGTAAAAACACAGTTCCCTATACTAATCTGGTATGTCCAAGGGCCAGTTTCAAGGCTATTCTGCAGTCCAGCTGGTGAATCTGGGAATTTTGAGGCAATGTTACAACTGCCTTATGTACACAGACAACCCTCTCCTCCTTCCAACAAACTCTAATACATGTGAGAGATGCAGTTACACAGCCAAACTGGTGGCAGAGCTCTTCAACCCAAGACTGGCACAGTCAGTCAGGGAGGAAAAGGTAACCACCCACACCAAAAAATCCAGTCTCACACAGACCTATTGCATCTGCATACCCAACACATAAACACACAAAACATACTGTTGCCTCTAAATAAAAATCTGCCTAAACAGCAAAGACCTCCTAAGCAGATATCCAAGCAACAGCCACCCTCAACAATACCCATGAATCACATATCTCACAAAAATCAGTGTGCCTTACAAACCACAGCCCTTAAGGCCAAAACAACATACCAAATACACTGTTATAGGGGACTCTATTGTCCGGGACACTGACGCCCCGCCACCAGACTGAACAAGGAAAAGGTCACTGTAAGCTGCCTGTCGGGTGCCAGGATCCGCCACATAACGCTAGCACTTAGGTCACCCAAAGCAAGTACAAGTATGACCCGCCATTGTCCATGTTGGTGTGAATGATCTGAGATATACCTCCCTGACTACATGAAGAGTATTACAGGCAGAGCTCTCTGACCATGTAGCCCAGGCTGGTATGACCCTGACCTTGAGTAGCATCTGCGCCTCACCAAGAATGATGCCACAGTATAAAGACAAAATGATCAGTTTCAACAATTACAAAGCATTGGTGTTATTCAAAAGGGATCCAGTGTCCACAGCCTGGGATGACATGCTCGAAGGCCACGCTTCGCTTAGGGACGGCTTAAGCACCTGTCACCCTTAGGCTGTCGAGCTGGCCAAGGCTCTTGCCACCCCCATAGTGCCTTTTTAGGCAAGGCTCAAAAGGACAAACCCACCTCATAGACAACCCAAGGATAAAAAAAAAAAAAAAACTAAAGGTAATGCTACTCAATGCCAGAAGTCTAAACCTCAAGATGCACGCACTCGAGGCTCTCCTCAGTATGGAGAAAATTGATGGCTTGCAGTACAGAAACCTGGTTCAAGGCCCTGAGAGCACCCCAGCACTACCAGGTTATAACTCATACCATACGCTTTGGCCCCAAAACTCGGACAAGCACAAAAGGAGGTGGAGTATCTATATTCATCAAAGATACCTACACCTCCAGGTTAGTGGCACTGCATGAAGCATCGGAAACAATCCATGTGCAACTAACAGCGGCAAAACTGCCTTTCAGTTTGTAGCCTGCTACAGAACACTCTCCCTATTACAGAACCCCACTTGGCATTCCTGAGAACACTGGAGAATATGAAGGTCTCTCCAAACACTATGTTATTGGGTGACTTCAACTACCCAAACATTGATTCGGAAAACTACTCAAGCCCAAACACCTCAAAATGCACAGTTCCTTGAATTTATAAACTCTAACGCAATGGAAAAACTGGTCACCACTCCCACAACATATTGGACCTGGTCATCACCAACATGGGGACTCTATGTTCCACATCAGAGGTAAACCCCCATTGGTAAGATCAGACCATAAACAAATTTCCTGACATCCATATCCCGCCCCCACCCCCAGCCAAGGAAATCACTGTAAAGAATTTCTCAAAAGCCAACTTTGCACTTCTCAAGACTGAGGTGGAATCCTTCAAAGCCCCTGGGCCAGAGGATAATACAGCCCAATCCGCAGAATCCTTTACAAATGCATTCTATGAGCACCCGCAGGAATGCATGGATCGTGCTATCCCAAATAAAACCAAGACTACACCTCCAAAACAGGAGACCGGCTCCAGCGGACCCCGCCATAAATAAGCTATACAAGAGAAGGAGGAAGCTACTACATGACAGAGCAAAATCCCAAAAAGAAAGGCATCTCTGATCAGTATTAACAAGAAACTTCATCCCTCATAAAATCATCAAAGGCCAGTTTCGAAAGAAAAATTGCCCTAGACACTAAAGATAATCACAAGGCCTTCTTTAGTTATGGGCAAGGTGTCAGGAACATGTATGAAACTCCCAGATATGCTCTGAATTGTTGCATAAAGGTACAAAATATACCGAACCTACAGACATAGCCAACATCCTGGCAGACAGATTCAGCACAAACTTCTCCCCCACCCTTCCCCCCCAAAAGAGCAAATGCCTATCCCAACTGAATGTAACCTCCTGACATCACAGATGCACAGGTGAAAGCTGCCCTCTCCAAAGCAAAAACACAGCATCTATGGGACCGGACGGGTAAGTCCCAGTGGCTGTGTCTTACACATGAGCTCCAAGAAGAACTGAACCCCTCACATTAAGTCACTGTTCAAACTTAGCCTTACTACAGGATATGTACCCAAAGAATGGCGTGATAAGCCACAGTGGTCCCCACTCCACAAAGGTGGTGCTACAACGGACCCCAGAAACTATTGCCCCATAAGCCTGACTAGTCTGGTCTGTAAAGCCATGGAGCCGCGATATCATGGAACCATAAACAAAGATATTGGAGACTCCAGACACTGGACCCTACCCAATTCGCTTGTTAAGGGCAGATCTTGCCTCTAAACCTAGTTGATTTCCTTTTGAAACAGTTACCAAAGCCATAGATGAGGGCAAGGTAGTCCACATTGTAGCCTACCTGGACCTCCGAAAAGCCTCTCGACACAATACCCCACTGACATCATAAATAAGCTTACCAGCTAAATATCAACCCCTATATCACAAGATGGGGCAGGTTGCAAACTGGGTTTCCTCAGAGATAGAAACCCACATGGTCAGAATCGCAGGTGCCATGTCCAAATCCAAACCAGTTACAAGTGGCGCCCCACAGGCTCAGTTCTGGGACCTCTCTTGTTCGTATATACTTCTCTGAGGTTCAGGCTAACACAGGGGGATTATGGTTACATGCCCGGTAGATGACTGCAAACTGGGGCCATAATCGAATCTCCAGCTGACACAAGCATCCTCCAAAAAGGGTCTCACAGAGACGTGATGCTTGGTGCCAGAGCCACGGCCCAAGCTAAATGCTAAAAAGTGCATAGTCATCCCCTTTGGGAAAAACAAGGTGCTCACAAATTACCACATAGTGGTAATCCATTAAGTAATGGAAGAAGTAATTAGAGATTTAGGACCAACGAGATAGTAATCTCTCCTTTGATAATCACGTTGCCAAAGTGGTTAGGAAAGACCTTCTGTCTAGCCCACATTATCACGGTAGGAAGGGTTCACATCTAGATCAAGAGAGAGGTCACTGTGCCCTCTACTCAGCTACTCCATCAGGCCCATAATTGAATACAATGCTCCTTTTGGGATGTACCTACCTGACACCTGCAGCAACTGGAGACCCCAAAAGTACCTCACCAAGAGGATCATGGTGGCTACAAACAGATGTCCTATGCAGCTCGAACTAAAGAAACTCCAGCTCACTCAGTTGCTTACCACCACTCCAGAGGTGATCTATGCCGGACGCATACAAAGCCATGTCAAACCCAGAATTAATGGACATGCTCCACCTCAAAAAATCTAAGTCCCTTAGAGCTACACGCCCAGGGACCTAAACCTCAGCACAAAAAATAAATAGGACATGCTGAGGGACAGATTCATTTCCCAGAGGCTCCCTCACTCTGGGAATATCAGAATCCCAATTCATGTTAGGGACATAGCCTCAGCTAACCCTCTAAGCCGCAAATTTGGCTACTAGTGGGATGGGAAATCGCACCACTCCTCTGGGATCTCCCCTGTGTCCCTGGTAGACAGAGAGGCACAGTAAACTATCTTCAAAGGGTACCTTTCTGTGGACCTACTTAGCAGAGGCACAGTAGGCTAATCTAATAGGGAGGTGGGAAGACAAATTACACTTGGCTAGGGCTTATAAATGTGCTCTGTGGGCAGAGCAGCCTAGTATCTAGCTACAGAACCTAAGAGTGAGCCAGAGGAAATGGAAACCTGATCTGAAGAGTCACAGTCTGTCTCTCTTTGCCTAGGCCTCTGTCAGAAGGGATGTGGGATGAACCCCCTGATCAAAGCTGTAATGTACAAGGTTTCGCCATTTTGAGCATCTGTTTCTTAGGCATGGAAGTCTGTCCTGAGAATGCTGTACTTGTTTCTTTGGTTCTTTAAAGTTAGTCATGTAATTCTTTTGCTTTTCAAGCTAAAGTAGGCTTTGGTATATAGCTGTGTAGGGTCTGAAAAACACCCTCAGAAGCTTCGATGCTCGCTCAGCTGCTCTGGAATCCCATTCTGTGGGAATGAATTCGAAAGTGTCCAATACCTTTGAGATCCAGAGGCCTAGCTGGCTCCATCGTGGAGTCGCCAGCGCCTGTGGCTCTGAGAAGCGGGTGTCAGGGGCCGCAAAGCGCCTCACTGAGCAGGAACCGCGTGACTGGCTGGGGTGGGAAGCGTTTTCGCCGCGGGTTTTGATCTCGGATGCCTGTCCTTCTCTTTTTTCCTTATGCTTTTAGAAACTCTGGTCATCGGCTGTTCCAACGGTATTAGTATAATTGAATTTTCGCCAAAGTAATAGCGAAGCAAAAATCAAACCGACGCCTTTTAATAGTGCGCTTTGTTGAATCTAGCACAAAACCGACTAGCCAGCAACGCTATGATCAGGGCTCTCAGGTAAAAGAATATGTACTAATGACGATAATCCTTATGAGTGCAGTAGTATTTGCTTCTCCCACAAGAAGTTTACAATTGTTAATTCCTTTTTTCTGGACATCGGTCTGGAGTAAAGGAAAAAGTTTCCCAACGTGTGTACTTAGCTTGTAATGAAGACTTTGGATCTGAAATTGCGCCTGTGAAAATCTCAGGAGTCGGCTGACCGCACTCTGGCGGAACTGCTTTTGCTTCAAGTAAATCGCCAAGCAGCAAAGCAAAGACTGGAGAAAATGGCTGCTCTTTTTATACCCCTACCTGTGGCGCACTGGACGCCAGGGAAGAGGCGACAGCAACAGACGCCCGGACCTAGGACTTCAGCAGAATTCTGGGCCGACAGAGTAGCCTAAGCCAGCAGGATAACCCAAGAGTAATGACTGCAACAGTGAAACAATGATGAACATTAATTGTTTCCAGGCTGTGACAATGCTGACTCCCATAAACTTTTTTTAGGTACCTATTGAAGCCTTTCATATGCAGTCTTGCATATGGAATTAGTAGAATGCAGGGGAAGCCAATGAACCCCAAGGCCTGCAGAATTTGTCTTGGCGTGATAGCTGGCTTTTTGTGGCCAGTTGTTTGAAGTCAGTCATCAATTGAATTAGTTTTTCTGGAGTGAAGTAAGTCATCTGGGCAGTTGAAGGTTCAAGCTTGCAACCCATAGAATGTAATTCTTCTTAGAAGGTGTGTGTTGTGATTTCTTTTGTTTATGGTGGACCCTAGACAAGTTAGAAGCTTCCTTTTTACAAAATGCTGGGATGCTGTAGAAAGAATGTCCTTGTTTTCTGCCTGAATTAGACAATCGTCCAGATAAGGATAAATTTGAATGTTTCTTTGTCTGCAAAATGGTAAGCAAAATGTAATTACTGGTGGCAGTGTAATTTTGTGAAGACCCTGGGCGCAGTAGATAAGCCAAAGGCAGTGCAGAGAACTGGGGAAAATGCAACAATAGCCTGTTTTTGAAACGGTGGTATCTTCTGCAAGATTCCCTGATTGAAGGATATGCGTGGTAGTTTCTTTTAGCCTTTTAGATTTGTTACTTCAACTGAGGCATCCTTGTCCTAGTAATATAGGTGCAACTAAGTTGCAGAATCAGCATCTTGAATTTTGGAAATGTCCAGGAATGAATTTAGAATGGATAAGTCCAGAAATGGACGCCTAATGATTTTGTCTTTTCTGGGTACCAGAAAAGTCTTGAATAAAAAGTCTTGTCCCTTTTCCTTTTCTGGTAACTGGTTGAATAGCCCCCCATATTCAATGAGAGACACAACTTGTTTCTGGGCCTATGCCCACTGATTTGGAGGTAGATCTGGCCATCCGTTTGGGATTGGCAACGTGTGGAAATGAAATCTGTATCCCTGGGATACTATATTTAAAACCCACTTGTCCTGGGGTAATTAGATGCCAATTTTGTGCATGAAGTGCCAGTTTTTCCCCCAATGGGGCTGCCAAAAAGATAAGCAAGCTTGGTGATGGCAGAGGAAAGTCACTGAGAGTGTTTACCATAGGGAGGTGCCTTGCTACTTCCAGATTTGGAGGTGGAGGCACCCCATTGTTTTGTCCTGTAAGTTCCTTGTGACTTAAACCTAGAGCCTTTGGATTGTCTGGGTTTGACCTGAGCAGCTTTGGTGGGTACTGGAAAGGACCAATTCTTAGTAGGCCAGTGCCTACTGAATCTGGGTGCCTGCACTTGTAGGCAATCTTTACAGTTTCAATAAATTTAGCTTTGTCCTCTCCATCTTTTCAAAACTCTTCTTGCCTTGGCTATTACCACCAATAGAGACTGCTTGGTCCTGCTGTAAAGGAGCATCCAAACAATTTGGCCTGACATGATCAGGGCAGATTTTGTTCTCTTGAGCCAAGCATGCTTTCTTATCATAGATCCAGTTACAGAGGCCCTGGGCAAGAGGGCCTCCAAGGAATCAAAACCTGTTACATTGCAAAGTATGCTTACCCACTCTGTTCAGCTGAATGCAACAAATCCTGCAACTATTTTCCACACAGTCAGAAATCAACATAATTTTCTGTTTAAGTAAGCCCAATGACCTGCTACAAGCTGATAGTTTAGCCATATGAAAATTGGATACAGTTTAAAGCCCCTGGATTGCCAAGGTTGCAGGCATGTGTAAACCTTCTCTCATCCCATCTATCCAGAGCCACTCTGGAGTCTCTATCAGAAGGGGTAGGACCCTTTGAAGCAGTAGAGGCCTTAACATTCCTTGGGACCCTGAGAAAGCCGGTTTCAGGCCGTCAGTAGGTTTTTTAAAAGGAATTGTGTGGAGTCAGGAACCCTAGTACATCTGTCTGGCTTACTAGTAGCCAGAGGTAGGGAATCAGGAGCCCTGCTGGATTCTCTGAGAAAACATAATCAAATAAATGTCTAGAACAGGAGTATAGCCAAAGGCCTATGTTGAGGGAAGCTAGTGGAGGAAATCCCTAAACCTCCTTTTTAGATTCTGGAGAAACTTGGACTTCCCAGTGAAAAATGTTCCCTTAGTAGTGCAAAGCTTCTCCAAAAGAAGTAAATTCTCAGGAAGAGGAAGCAGAAAGGATGGATTCTTTCTGCATCAGAATCCCTCATAAGGTGGAATAGATAATTCCCGATCAGAAGAGTGAATCAGAAAATGGAAACCTAATCTTAGGAAGATTCATAATCAGTGCCTTGCCTAGGTCTCTTTAGTGCAAGCAGGAGGGGATGGGAACCCTGACTCAAGGTAAATAAATCCTCAGCCATTTTGATCATTTGTTTTTAGGCATAGGTGCTCTGGCACGCGGACCCAAGTGTTTGCCTTTTTAGATGACCGGGGTTGATTTTGGCCTAGGTTTTGAAAGATGATGGCGGTTTAATATACAAAATTCTTTAGGCCTGAAAAACACCCTCAGAAGCCGGGTGCCTGCTCAGCAGCTCCGGACCCATCTAAGGTAGAGACATCCGCTGGTTCTAATCACTTCTAAAAGTGTCTCGCCGCATACCGACTCCTAATGGGTCTCAGTAGAGGCCTGTAGAAACAAAAAAGTAGCGGGCATCAGGGGCCAAGCGAAAGCACCTCACACAGTACTGCTGGGGCGAATCAACCGGGCGATTTTGCTTGAAGGAGAAGCTAGTTTACTGCTTTTTGAATTTTCAACGGTCTTCCGTCTCTGTCTTTTCTTTATGCTTTTTGTGTATTCCGTAATCGGATTGCTAACTCGATGACATTTCTGGATAGTTAAATCTTGAACCAACATATTTAGATGCAAAATATACTGACTCTGACAGTGCGTTGATTAAATTTAGCACAAAACCGATTAAGCAAGGCATGTTAAAGTCAGGCCAGGCCTAGGCAAGGAATACAGTACAAAATGAAAATCCTTATGAGGTATTTGCTCTCCCACAAGTAATACAATTATTAAGGAACTTTGGTACTGGACATCAGTAAAGTGAGCAAAGAAAGTTTCCAACGGCCCATCCTTAGCTTTAGGTTGAAGACTTCGGTTCTGAAACCTCGAAATGAAAATTCTCAGGAGTCGGATCGACTCTGCACTTGCAAACTGCTTCTGCTTTGGGCACCGCTGCGGCAAGAAAGACTGATAGAAATGCATCAGCCGTGTATAGTTTTATACCCCTGATGACATGGACGTCATGGAAAAAGGGACGGCAAACCGACGCAGGACCCAAGACTTTGTTATTCAGGCCGCACTGAGGGCAACCTGCCAGCAGATGTAATACCCAAATGTAATTACTGCAACAGTGGAACACAAAAACATCTGATGGCGCATGTAGCCTGCTTTGAAGTATATAGGCATCTTCTGTAAAAGATCTAAGAGCAAACCAAAAGCAACACCATCGCGGGGACAGAGTGCAAAAGGTCCAAACCAATGATACAGAAAACACAAAAACGGACCAGCACAATGATGATACAGGCAAAAGTATTTATTTAAGACTGAATATCAAGGCAAAACAAAAATAAATGTTGAGGAAAACCTGCTCGCTGAAAACAGCCTTCTTCAAGTGCTAAACAAAAATTAAATAATTATTTGAACAACCAGAACATCCTGGTCTTTTATATACACACACTGATTTAAAGAGGTATTGCCAAAAAAAGTTTGTGGATTGTATCTGGTAAAAGCATCCATCTCTAAAAAATAAAAATAAAATAAAGATGAAGAAAATGAGGAGATATTAATACAAAAGTATTACATAAAAAAAAAACATGATAGCAATTTAAAACATATCAGGAAAAAACATATAGCAGGAAAAGCAGGTTGACAAATTATGTTATCCATTTAGTCCAGGTTTGTAACAAAGCCCCTAACCTGGTTATCCACATAGTTTCCATGTTAAGTTTGTTAAAGCCAACCTGCTTTATAACTCCTATGCATTTGAATTTTATCAATAATAGTAAATTCCGAAGACAGCGTCGTGGTATGTTGAATAGTGTGTTTGTAAAGGGCATTGATATGACAGACGCTGGTTTCTAATGGCACTGAGGGTGTTCACTGATCCTCAGTTTAAAGTTTGGTCTGGACGCTTTGACCCACATATAAATGATGAACAGGTGCATGTAGCTAAGTGCAATGACCCAATCTGAATCCGTAAAGTTGCCAAAAATGTTAATTTGATATACCTTTTTAAAATGTATTTTTACTTGAAAATTCTTTGGTTTTTGAAAAAAAATGAGTGTTGACAGGGCACTCAGAAAGTGTCCACAAGGGAAGCAGCTGCATAGCAATGGGTCACCAAATAAAGTGGTTTGGACAGGTATTGCTGGTGGGTACCTTTTGTAATGTGTCAACCTTGAAATGTAAGCATAGTCCTCATTCTCCCGTATAAAAAGCACATTTGTCTGGTAAATCTCATTCAAAAGTTCATGGGATTGGGGAAGGTCCCAATGTTCGTCAATGATTGTCTGAATTCAGACATATTGTCTCAAAAGTAGTAACAAATCTGATTGGCTGCTCAGGACCGGAATTATCATTGTGTTCTTTACGATATTACAATAAGGTGGTTGTGTCACATGTTTGATTGCTGAATAAAAGGAGAGATGTGATGTTTGGGATATCCACGCATCAATAAAAACCTATCTGACAAATCTTGTGCATGGTTTCATATTGTTCATGTGATGAGCATATGCATTTACACGCAAAATTGATTTCGGATATTTGGATGATGGCGGGGTGAGCTGGATGATGTAGTAATGTGCTATGCTCGAGGAAACTTCCTATGTACATGTGTGTAGCTTAGAGGCGATCCATCTGTCTGAAACAATAACATCCAAGAAAAACAATCTCTTCATATTCAATATTTAGTAAATTGTATATCCCAAGCGGGTTGTTGTTGATATTGAGAACCCAACTCAGACACATGTCCTTATCCCTACACCACACCATCCAACAACCACCAAATATCTCCTCCAGATGTCAAGATTGTTATATATAAATTATGATCCACATCATAGATGAATGATTGCTCAAAATCCCATGCAAAAGGCTCAGTACATATAGCAAAGGATGCTCCCATTGCTGTCCCCTTAATGGCCGTGAAGGTTGTCCGTGGGAAGTAAAAAGATATTTTTTAAAACATACCCAGTCAGCTTTTACCAGAAAAATTGTTGAAACCAGTTGAATAGCAACTCCAGATTTGTTTAGCCAATATGAAATAGCTGTTATGCTTCATGTGGTATACTATGTATAAAGATGACACATCTAAAGCACATAGCCAAATTGAGTACCTGGTCGAAGCTTTTAGGAGAGTCCTGAATGAATGTATTCAGAACCAGCAGTGTCTTGTATTCTGGATCTACATAGAACCAAAAGGGCTTTTCCTCAAATAGCTATGTGCAGCAGAAAGTGGTTCTGTAAGAGAGCCTGCCCTAGACAATTGGTCTTCTGGGGGTTAATAGAATCTTTATGGATTTTGGGAAGCAAATTTAAGCATTGGGGCATATAGGTTCAGCCACTTTAAGTTGTCATGTTCTGTCTACTAATGATCCCATCTTCCATCGCCAGCTAAATCCAGTAGAGAATTCATTTCAGTTTTAAATTGGGTGTAGGATCCAACTATCTGAAAAAACGAAAGATTTGACAGCTGTCTATGAAGCCCCATTTTATATGTACCATGATCCATAACCACAACACCAATTTTATCAGCTTGGAGAGATAACCATGGAATAGTTGTTGGAGTTCAGTTAATGCATGTCTCTGAGCCGAGGTTATGATGAACAGATGTGAGTACCATTGAAAAATGCAAATCTTTATGTGACACATTCTGTAAATATAGGAAACATGTTTATCCATAGGTGGTGCAAAAATCGGATTTCACTAAATTTGAAACTGAGTAGATCTTGAGTAGAGTCATGATCTGAAAAAATATCTTAAGAAGATTAACCAATCTACAGAATTCATTAACATCATTTAACAAATTGAATTCAGAAACAGGTCGCTGGAGGGCACAAAATTCAGACCTTTATTCAGCCACTTGAATATGCATACAGGTGATAGTTCAAGAAGATGAGATGTTATGTACATTTATTTCACTATTTCACCATCTGTTGTAAAAGTAGCCTGTAAACTGGTTGTTCCCATGTTCTGTTTATATAGCTTTCTGCCCCTCCCGCGCATGTCGGTATGTCTAAAGGGTCAGACACCTTTCAGCTTGGCAGCAGGGGAGCACCTTGGATGTGAAGGTACATCATAATCGTGGTGGCTGAGGAGTTATTGTCCTCCTGAATATATCACTGACTGAAGGAATCAGTCCTTCTTTAGAATTCGACCTGGGCCTTTTTTCTGCCTTGATTGCTTTTATTTTTACGATAGCTCTATCCGTGAACCTGACATTCTTTGATACTACAAAGAGGTTTCCCTTTCTCATAATCGGGACAAATCCCGATTAAATTTCTTCTGTAGTTTTTCTCTTGATCAGTTATTTGTTCTAAATTAGCCAAATCTTTGGCCAAAGCTGAAGTATGTTCCTGAAAATAGGTTTCAGTGCTTGAAATGCCTGTGCCTCTATACAAATCCTTTGTTAATTTCAACAATTTGTGATTCAATAATTCTTCTTCATAGTACCCAATCGCTGTATTTACAAGTCAACTAACATAGCTAAGCTTGGTGTTGTGCCATAGGGGCCCCGATAACTTGTGATAACTGAGCATCAACATTAGAGACAAGAGGGTTGTAAATGGATCCGTAGACCGAGTGGAGTAAGATTTTTAATTTGTAGGCCTTGAATAACTTCAAGTGCCAAATATTAGACCTGAGATGTTTCATATTTTTTGCCAAATTATGAAAGATGAATCCACATTTTTGTTTGGAGTCATACTCAATGTTATTACTATCGGTTGACCCCCTATTATGGAAGCCAAATGCTTCCAAATTGTCCTTGTCAGCTGATAGACCTTTCAAGATACCATTAAGGTCCATATTAGAACCAATGTATACAGTGCAGCAACCAAGCTCTTAAACCTACCGTTAAGACTATAAAAGTCTAAAAAGCAGTGAATATGTCAATCACTCTTAACTATATGATAATGTATTGCATGCAAACCAATATCTGTAGAACAACACACACCCACAGGGCAAACCACCAATCACACCCAACACTATCTACATACAGTGAATAATATGGCCAATAATATATATGTATAAGATATGAATGTGTTAGGCAATTCCTCTCATAAACTACCACCTCTCTACAATATAAAGGTAGATAGAAAAGCTGAATCTTAACAAACTTGATAATATAATCATGAGATTATGACATAGTTCTGTAGCAGACTATTCGTCTCTGCTACCATTTTGTGAAACAATTCTCTGTAAATTCCAACTGGACATTTATCCCTAATATTATGTAAAAAACTGTTGGATATATTAGAAATCATAAATTTGTATGGACCTTCGTCCCAAATAAATGAGATTACAGATTAGGATAAATGTCGTAAGAAGTAGTATCAATATAGTATAAACTCCCTGCAAAAATTATAGTGTATAGGGTAAAGGTTACTGGCCCCTGTAAGTGCACTTATGCTCCACAAACAAGATCACTGCAGCACAAAACCATATGCAAATATTATTGGCTAAAAAACAGTGGGTAGGATAAGAGCTAGGTTGAAACCACATATAATATATACATACATCGATTTCTTGATAACTACACTACTTGCAAAGTACAGTTTTGTACCTACCATAAATGTAGATGTTCGAGTGCTAATACAGCTGCAGTAATCACAGATGGGTTTTCAGCCGTCAGGCGGTCCTCGGTCGGCAATTCCAAAGTCTTGGTCCGGCGGCCGGTTGTCGCCGCTACTCTTCTGACGCCAGTGAGTCCAGAGTTTATAAGACACTGCCCACCCCTTGTTCTTCAGTCTTACTTGCCCCAGATGTCAGGTGCCCCAAAGGAAGGCAATTCATAAGTAATGCTTATCTACATATAGAACGAATGCAATATAAACCAAAATCAGACCAAGCAAGCTAATAAAAGATAGCAGGAAAACCCAGTCAGGTAGTATGAAGAGGTTGTTAGGCCCCATGCCTTTACCAAGTGGGGAAGGAGGGAGGGACCTGTACTGCAGCTGTATTAGCACTCGAACATCTACATTTATGTTAGGTACAAAACTGTACTATGTTCATCGTGCATACAGCTGCAGTAATCACAGATGGGTAGAATCCCAAAGCTATGCATAGGGTGGTAGGTACTAGGAGGAACTGGGTTGAGCCAGAATGCCCTGCAAAACAGCAGTGGCAAAGCCTGCTCTTGTTCTGGAATATAAAGGCAGGTGGTAGTGTCTTGTGAAGGTATGTACAGAACTCCAAGTGGCTGCCTCCAAAATATCTTTGGTAGGAACTCCTCTGAGGAAGGCTGTAGAGGTAGCTGTGGCCCTGGTGGAGTGTGATCTGATACCTGTAGGAACAGATTTCCCATGATAGGAATAACAAAACCGTATGCAGTGGCCAATCCACTTGAAATAATTTGTTTTGTAACTGGTTTCCCTTGAGCCCCTACAGCATAGGACACAAAAAGTTGTTCTGATTTCCTGAAGGACTTTGTTCTGTCCAAATAATAACGTAGCTGCCTATGGATGTCTAAAGAGTGTAGCAGCCTTTCCCCTTTGTTTTGAGGATTGGGATAAAAGGTAGGAGGTGTATGGCTTGGTTTAAAGCTACCCTGGATACCACTTTTGGCATAAAAGATGGGTTGATCTGAGGAAACCCTGTCCTGATGGAAAATGAGGAAGGGCTGCACACTGCCATGAGGGCCTGTAGTTCAGAAACCCTACGAGCTGAAGTGATGGCCAGAAGGAAGGCTGTTTTCCAGGACAAATATTGCAAATCTGTTGAGGCAGCTGGTTCAAAAGGAGGCAATGTTAATTTTTCTAGTATGTAATTAAGGTCCCAGGCTGGTACTGGTTGTTTCCTTGGAGGTCTTATATTCTTAGCCCCTCTGAGGAACTGTCAAGAGTGGGTGAGAAAATAAAGGGGATCCGTGTTGAATTCTGCAGAAATGGCTGAGGCATGTATTTTATGGAGGAGAATGAAAGTCCACTGTTCAGCAGCTCAGCTAGATACTGTAACACCTGAGGCAAGTTCAGTTTTCTAGGTCCTGGCCTCTTTTCTCATTCCAAGAGCAAAACCGCTTCCATTTTGCGGAGTAAGCTTTTCTAGTAGATGGCCTTCTGGCCTCCAAAATGACATCCTGCACCTCCTTGGAGAGTAGGGTCTGTTGTGGTGTTAAGGAATTTTCCATGCAGCGAGATTGAGTGTTTTCAGCTGACTGTGAAGAGTTTTGTAGCTGTGCTGAGTCAGCAGAAGAGGCATTAGAGGCAGGGACCAGGGAGGAGTATGTGTTAGGCTCCTCAGGAGTGGATACCAGTGTTGCCTTGGCCAATCTGGAGCAATCAGTATCATCCTCGGTTTGTCTGTTCTTGCTTTCAAAAGCACCTTGGGCAGAAGAGGCAGAGGTGGGAATGCAAACTGTCCATGCTGTCCAACTGAATGAAAGGGCGCCCACTCTCCAGGCCTTTGGATGAAAGGTCCTTGAACAAAACTTTTCCAATTGATGATTCCTGTGGGAGGCAAAAAGATCTATGTCTGGCCTCCCCCACGCTTGGATTATTTCTGTAAACACCTGAGGATGTAACTTCCATTCGTGTGGATCTGTCATATTTCTGCTTAGATTGTCTGCCAGTGTGTTTTCCAATCCTGGCAAGTACTGTGCTTGAAGTTCGATTTGTCTTTCCAGAGCCAAGTTCCAAAGAGTCATGGCTAGTCTGCACAAGGGGTATGAATGTGTTCCTCCTTGTTTGTTTATGTACCACATTACTGTGGTGTTGTCTGTTCTTATCAGTAATTGTCCTGGATGCAGGAAGTCCTTGAAAGCTGTAATTGCATTTATTACTGCTAGCATTTCTTTTTGATTGATGTGAAGGTGCTTTTTCTTTTGGGACCATCTGCCCTGAATGCACCTGTCCTTCATGTGCGCCCCCCAGGCGTAATCTGAGGCGTCTGTGGTTATGACTTGTTTTGCTTGAGGCTTGCAGAATGGAAGGCCTGTGTTTACTTGACATGCTTGGGCCCACCATAGAAATTCCTTTTGCAAACATGGAATTATTGGTATAATTGTTTCCAAACTGTGACTGTGTTGAGACCATAGATTTTTTAGGTACCATTGAAGTTTCCTCATATGCAGCTTTGCACATGGGATTAGAAGAATGCAAGATGCCATGAATCCCAGAGCCTGCAGGATTTTCCTTGCAGTAAGCCTGGTACTTTTGCTAGTATTTTGAAGTACTGAGATAGTTGCCCTGTTTTTCTGGCGTAAGATATGCCATCTGGGTGTTTGTGTCCAAGTTGGCACCCAGGAAGGTTATTTTCTGAGATGGTGTTAGCCTTGATTTCTCTTTGTTGACTGTATATCCCAGAGAAAGCAGTAACCGTGTCACATATGCCAGATGTTCCAGAAGTATGTGTTTGCTGTCCGCTTGGATCAGGCAGTCATCCAGATAAGGGTAAATTTGTATCCCTTGAAGTCTGCAGTAGGCAATCACTGATGCCAGGCACTTTGTGAATACTCTGGGCAGTAGATAAGCCAAAGGGCAATGCAGAGAATTGATAGTGGATTGAACCTGCAAGAAATCTGAGGTATCTTCTGCAGCTTTGTCTGATTGGGACATGCAGGTATGCCTCCTTGAGGTCCAATGTTACCAGCCAAAACTCCTTGCCCAGCATGGGAAGAAGTTGCTGTAATGTGAGCATCTTGAATTTTGGTACGAGTAGAAATGTGTTTAGGATGGATAAGTCCAAAATGGGTCTCCAGTCGGTTCCTTTCCTTGGTACAAGAAAACGTCTTGAATAAAAACCTTGACCTTGTTGGTGCGTAGGTACTTTTGAATAGCTTTCATGTTTATGAGCTTTGAAATTTGCAGTTGTGCCTCTGCCCTTTGATTTTGTGGCAGGTTTGGCATGCCTCTCATTTTTGGAAGAGTGTGAAATTGAAATTTGTAGCCTCTGTTTATAATGTCCAGTATCCATTTGTCTGTTGTGACAATATGCCAATTGTTTGCAAATAATGCTAGTTTCCCTCCCAAAGGTGCTGCCAGCTGAGACCTGCTTGGCATGGAAATGAGGGAGTCATTGGGGTTGCTTCCTGTATTGTGCACTGTCTTCACCACCTCTTGGTGCTGGAGTCTGCCATTGTCTGCCTCTATATGATCCTTGTGATTGCCCTCTGCCCCTTGTGCGTCTGTTATCTACCTCTTTGGGGCTTGTCAGTGGCTGGAAAGGACCAGTTTTTTGAAGGCCAATTTCTGCTAAAATGTGGTGGTTGGACCTGTAAGAAAGCTTTGACAGTTTGCATAGATTTGGCTTTTTCTTCCATTTTCCGTAGTATCTCCTCAGCATTAGTACCAAATAGTACATCCTTCTGTAAAGGAGCATCTAAAAGTTTAGCTTTCACATGATCAGGCAAATTTTGTTCCCTAAGCCAGGCATGTCTGCGAATGACTGATCCTGTAGCAGAGCCGCCTACTACTGGAGGCCTCTAGGGCATCATAACACATTGTAAGGTGTGTTTTACCCACTTGCTTCTGCACTATGCATCATATCCTGTAACTCTTTTAAATCTGGTTGTTCAGGTTGAGACATTTTGTTCCTTAATTGTGATAACAGGTACTGTTGATATTTAATCATATGAAACTTTTAGTTATGTACTTACCATAACTTTAGATGTATGGGATCCATCTCGCCTACATTCAATACATATATGGGTTCGAGCCGAGCCATCCTTGGTCACTCCGACTCACCGAATACAATAGAACACAGTCTCTTATTGGCTGAGCTATTCTATATCCCAGGATGCACCACCACCAGTTCCCCAGATCTTGTTTGTCCGCACACATAGACACAGAGACATACCAATAGTATAACATACTCAGGTCTTTCAAGAGAGGAAAAGATTGGATTTCGAATCGACCGGTCTCTCCTGATCCATGAGGCAGGGGGATGGAGGGTGGGTTATTAGGAATGTAGGCGAGATGGATCCCATACATCTAAAGTTATGGTAAGTACATAACTAAAAGATGTAATGTGATCCTATCTCGCTCACATTCATTCAATACATATGGGACAGGACCCCTAGCACCATATTCCTGGGAGGCTCACTGGAAAACACTCCTGAGAACTGTGGAACCGAAGGAAGCTCGACCCCTGGATGCCACATCCAATTTGTAGTGAGAAATGAAAGTATGTGAGGAGGTCCACGTGGCAGCCGCACAAATGTCATCAATAGAAAGTTTAGAATGAAATGCCGCTGAGGTAGCCATAGCTCTAGTAGAATGAGCTTTAATCGGAGCTATGAGTTTTCTATTTGAGGATGCATAAATATGAGTAATGCAGTCCCTGATCCATTTAGCAATAGTGACTTTAGTGACCGCATTACCTAATCTGTTATCGGAAAAAGACAGAAAAAGCTGGTCTGACTTTCTGGTTTTAAGGCCCCTATCCAAATAAAAAAGCATAATTGTCTATGGACGCCCAAGCAGTGAAAAGACGACGATTCAGACCTATCTGAAAATTTGGGAAAGAAGACAGGTAGTTCTAGTGACTGTCGAAGAGCCAGTTTAGAGCAAACCTTTGGAACAAAGGATGGATTTGGTCTGAGGGACACTCTGTCTTTGTGAAAACCAAGTATGGTGGGTTAATACACAAGGCCTGGAGCTCTGAAACTCTTCTATAAGTAATGGCGACTAAGAGGGCAGTTTTCCAAGAAAGGAACTTTAATTCACAGGTAGCTGCTGGCTCAAAAGGGAATGAGGTCAAAGCCCCTAGCACTACGTTAAGGTCCCATGGCGGTGCCGGATGAACAGTAGGGGGACGTAACAGCCAAGCTCCTTTAATGAAAGCCTTACATAACTTGTTGCTCATTAAGGCAGGATTAATACATTCATGAAAGTTAGAGATAGCTGCCAATTGTACTTTAATGGTGGACACCGAAGACCCTTGGTTAAATAGAGTGGCTAAAAACTTTAGCACCTCCGACACGGAAGCTGTCACTGGATCCACTCCTCGGGATTGGGCCCAGATGGCAAACCTCTTCCACTTATCGGTATATATTTTCTTGGTAGAAGCCTTGTGAGCCGAGGATAAGATGTGCATGACTTCTGGGGCTAAGGAATGGTTTCTCACTACGGTTGGAAGAGGAGTAACCAGGCTGCTAGCCTGAGTGCAGGGAGGGACTGGTGGAGTCGTCCCGACTGATGAGTCAATAGGTCCGGAACCTGATCCAGGAACCAAGGACCGTCCAACGCATATTTGCGTAGAAAGGGGAACCAGGTTTGCCGAGGCCAGAACGGGGCGATTAATATCATCTTGCTGTTTAGACGAATCGCCTTCTGAATCACCTTCGGGAGAAGGGGAATAGGTGGAAAGGCATACAGCAGGCCGGAGGGCCAATCGTGGACTAGAGCGTCCCTGGGTGTCACCCCCGCAGCAGGAGTCAGGGTGAAGAAATGTGGACATTTCGCATTGAGGGGGCTCGCGAAAAGATCGAAACAAGGGATTCCCCACTTGGAGAAGATCTGTGAGGCTATCTTGTTGTTTAGAGACCACTCGTGAGGAGAGAGAATAGTTCTGCTCAACCTGTCGGCTATCACGTTGGACTTCCCCGGAATGTGCGTTGCCAGTAGGTAGCGTTTGGTAGCAATCGCCCACTCCCATACTCTCATGGCCTCCCTGCAAAGGGGGTAGGACCTGGTTCCTCCTTGTTTGTTCAAGTACCAGACAACCGACATGTTGTCGGACTGGATGGCAATCACGGCTTGGGGAAGGTGGTCGTGTAGAGCTTGCAATGCTAATAGCACCGCCCTCATCTCCAGAACGTTGATGTGAAGAACAGACTCGTCCGAGCAGGCACCGGTTCCACAGAATCCGGGTGTTCCCACACCCTTCGAGAGATCAAATCCAGAAGCTCATCGAAGGGTGGAGACACCCAGGAGGCGGAGGGCTGAGCACCAAAGGCCTTGAGGAAGACCGACTCCTCAGCAGAAGGGGGTTTGGACTGCCAGTCGCCTCGTTGTTTAAGGATTTCTAATATGTCCGCGAAGGAGACATCATCCGAGGACGACTTTGGGGACCCTTCCGCATCATCGAGGTCGGTATCCGATGTAAGAGACTCATCAGGGGAGTCAACGTGTTTCCTCTTACACAATTTCTTTCTGGGGGGTTCCTCCGAAAGCGCGTCGGAGGAACCTCCAGGAAGAAGGGAACCACCCGTGGGGGTATCCTCAGGCCTAGGGGCTCCGCTGTGAGACAGGGGAACTCCGGAAGCACCAGTTTCCAAATCCATGGAAGGTGGTGGTGAAAAGGTCGAAGCAGCCACAGAAGATTTGGCTAAGGCACTCCTCATAGCATCGAAGGCCGGACCCCCAGAATCCTGGGAAGGTCCAACCCTCGAGGCCACAACGGACGTAGGAGCCCCTGCAGCCGACGCACCGAGAGGGAGGCTAGGGACCGAAAGAATCGGGCCCCCAAGCACCCCCGGGCCGACAGAGGAGGTCCCGTTCAACTCGACCCAAGAGACGGGGTAGAAGTAAGAGTCGGAGCCGACTCGATTACTTCGACCGGATCCACCAGCACCGACTCCAACGGCGCCGAGACTGTTGGAGGAGGAATCGACAAGGTAGGATGGGTAGTCGGCTCCAGTACCAATTGGGTCGGAGCCGACATCAATTTGGTAAAGACTGGAGACTGGAAGAGCTTCTGAAGTACCCTGTCTATGTCCGAATCGGACATCCTCGAAGATCGGGAAGAAACCGATCGGGTCCGAAGACTTCTCCATCGGTTCCGAGACTAGGGGACCGGCTCCGTAAAGGTTCCATAATTATCGGGCGCCGAGGAAGATTCCATCACTATTTCAATTTCCTCGAGCCGATAAGGGCTTCGGCCGAGGAAGTGTCTGAGCATGTGTCCCTCATCGGCTCAAGACAGTGGAGCCGATGAAGGTGACACCTCTCGAGCCTGCAAGCCTCACCGCCGCCCAAGTCCCAAGGAGAAGCCTGCCTAGATTTTTGCTGTCGGTTCCGACGGACTGGTCGGAGCCGCATTTCTTTCCTTTGGGAAGTAGGAGAGCCAGAAGTCAAAGCTTCCTCAAAGGATGGAGCAATCAGCCCTTTTAAAATTAACTTGTTTTTCCTCTCTTGGAGGACTCGAGAAGAAAAAGCGTGACATACACTGCAGGACTCTTGAAGATGTTTAGGTCCTAAACAGTACACACATAGCGCGTGATCATCAGTTATTGACATTTTATATCCGCACTTAGTGCATTTTTTAAATCCTGAAGGTCTATGTTCTTTAGACATTGTTGCACTACACAAAAAACTAAATTAACAGGAAAAAACGACCACTAATAACAAGTGACACAGAACTTAACAGGCCTAGGCCCCTCTAAGTTAAACGGGACCGTTTCCCTA